>NC_051154.1:355475414-355522036 GCF_013339745.2 Dermacentor silvarum | reverse complement strand
CCGGCGCTGTACTCCAGGTCGAAGGCGTTCGAAGGTACAGCAGCGCGCACCCGGCTGTCGCTGTGTCGCCGGATGAAGTACCGGCAGTCGAGTCCCGGCCGTAAGGGCCCGGGTAGCCGGGGCTCTCCAGCTCCGAACTCCTCGAGCGCGTACAGCCGGTTGCAGCTGGGCTGCGGGTGATCATGCTGCTGTCGTTTGTGGCGACGCCCAAAGAATCCGACGGATGCGGATACGGTTTCGGATGGTACAACTCGGGTGGTCCTCCTCCCAGGGACGTCGGGGGTCGGCCTGCGGAAGTATGCTGGGCTGCCATCGCGTTGCTATGGCATGCACCGCTTGTCTGGCTTTCGGTAGCCATGTAATCGAGTCAGGGTGCATAACTGATTTGGCAAGGGTGAACCAAACTGTTGTGAGCCCCACTTTCATTCCCTGCCCATGTAATTGGTTGGTCCTGTACATCATCACAACATCGGGTGATAACATGTCATCAGCCCCGTGTCTCGGGAAGCGGAAACATGCCATCACCCTCTTAAACATATGGAATCGGTGAGCATGGACCTTGAATGAGCTGGCACGCATGTTTTGAAAGGGGTGTGATAACAGGTCATCAGCCCGTGTCCCGGGAAGCGCAACTTGCCATCACCCTCTTAAATTAACAAACAGGGAATTGGTGAGCAATGGACCCTGATGAGCTGGCAAGCATGTTTGGCAAGGGGGTAAAGGCAGGTGGGACGTCGCCACTTTTCCCAATTTCATTTTCATGCCATTTTTTAGAGGGATACTGACGACGACTTTAAAAATACCTCGTTATTTGCTTCCGAAAACTTGAATTCACATTCCTTACACAACGTCTCACTGATTCTCCGATTGGTTAACTTTTTTCTCGAAAAACGCGGCTTGAAAAAAAAAAGCCCGCTTGTACTTTCCGCGCTTCCCATGACGTATAAGGATACCATCCAGTCGCAAGCGAGGCCGGTGTTGGGGGTTACACAGTAAGTGCTACCAGATACGCGAGGGTGCATTTTGTTTGGCTTGGCTGTATTGCACCGGCAAACTGACAGTGTCGCTGGAAATGGATGTGGATGAGGTGGCGCCTGCGCGCTAAGTTCACAATGCATGGCTCTTTCCTTGAGTGAACTATCTCCTGAGTGCAAACGGCAGGCCCGTGTCACAGACAGAATGTTGTTTTTGAGTGGCAGGAAAAAGCGTCTGCCCACAAACTTACAGCGAAGCTGTCTCTGCTATGGTTCTACGGATTTTTCGTGTCGTCCAACACATCTGCATGCGCAAAAACTCAGCACCAGAATTTCATACGAAATCGCTTCATTCTATGCAAAACCTTATAACGTCTCATCATTTGGATATGTATTTTCAGTAGATTATAGTTATTAATAGGCACCATTTTCACTGTTGACTCTCAGATAGTAAGGGTTTCTCAAAGATTTGCTGCTGTGCGACCCACGTAGGCTATGTACGTTCGCACGCACCACTCTTTCTTTGTCGTCGTTCAAAGCGCTTGCGTTTGCGCCTGTCTAGTTTCCTCCGGCTCCTCGAGCTGGTGGTAGTCTTCCACGCGAATGTATGCCGCCGATGAAGACCGCCGATCAAAATAAAGTAGACTGTTTTAGTTCCGCGTCCGCAACAGCTCTGCGTATGCAGGAAACCCGCAGAGGTGACAGTGCGCTGCGTAGTACGCAGGAGCACGCTCTTGCGTGCGCCCGCAGCTTTTCAAAAGGTGCGTAGCGTCCGCTGCGGGCTTTTCGGGATGCTCTCACCTGTTCTTGCGTGCCCACGAGAGCGCGGTTTTCGACATGGCTCCACCCTTGATTACATTGCTATTATCAAAACGCGTGACACTCTGCGACATTTTCGTGGCAGATTGGGAACTGTGGTTTGACTTGCTTGTGGTTTGACTTCTTGGTGGCTGATATTGGCTACACAGATTCTGAAGCTGGCGTATGGCGGATCTTAGTAGCACACTACAGTGCAAGTGAGCAATCCACTTCTTAATTGTTGCGTCCTGCCAATTAACGCCTGCCGGAGTGCGCTCGCTGCGTACGTGGGTGGTTGTGGACGCCCAACTAAAACTGTCTAGTGTGTCCTTCTTAGCTATGATCACCGTCGCCGCTAAAGAAAAATAAAATTTGCTCATATATTTGATCTAAACTCCGTGTCACCTCTATGTCGTGGGCTAAACTGCTTCGCTAGTAATCCACCTTCGCAGCAGAGGAATGGCGCGTAATTTTTTTTATTCAACTGAAACAGTTTGTACGAATAGTTGGCAGGCGTACGAATGCAGGCTGCCATGCGCGTCCATCCATTTCTGGTCTGTCTTTTACCCCTGTCTTGTCTAACGTCAAATCTGCTATGGTATGTCATGTTCCGTCAATACCGTCCAGCCCAATTTCCTCTTCTGCTAAGCATCCATGCCCACTGTTGCACGTTGAATGATGCCGAATATCAGCGTGCTCGTGCCACGATTTCTAAACTTCATTCTCTTGATGAAAAATACCCAGATGCAAATATGGCTTAAAAGCACTTTCTATAAATATAGCATGGCATAATTTTTTTCAATAAATTCCTGCGCATTTAACAAAATATCGCGGTACCAATTGCGTGCTTTTTGCGCTGTGTTTCGCCAGCGCCGATGGGCTCACCAGCCGTGTCCTCGCTTTTTGCATTTTATGAATAAATTGCAGTTATGGACACCGACATAACAGTGCATAAGTGATCTACGCTACGGAGTCTACGTACTTGACATGTAAAATCAAAATTCTCTTTAGTGTTCCTTTAAAGGGGTACCGACGGAAGAAAGTTTAAGTTTCGCTTGTTCGTGTAAAACAAAGGAGCGTCGTGTAAAATTGTTGGTTTTGAACTTCTTGACGAGGATATGAAATCTTACAAGCAAAGTCCTCACCGCAACGTGATCGCGTGTAGCGTGCACGACTTACCGTCGCCTCCTTCTCCCGTGGGGCAGCCGAGTTGCTTGTAGAAGCCGAGGAATCCTTTCCCGGCATCGTGGTCATTGGATATGAAATGCATTGTCACGCTACGGCGGGGACCCTTGAAGTCCAAGATGCCTGGATTTTACAAACGAAACAGGTCATTAACGCGAAGCCATGAACTAGTTTAGACGCTTAAGACACCGCAAACACGCTTTCTTATACATCCATGGTTCGCTAAGGCATATTCATTGAGCGCAGCCATATCGAAGTGCAAGGTGCAGGCGGAGGAGTTGTGCATCTATACCTGCTTCACCTACGTCGCATTGAGCTTTAGCCTAACGTATTTTTCTCCTGTCACGACATGCTGCATGCGTGTGTATAGAATTCTGTCATATACTCACAGTTTTCGGAACCCTCTCTACTAAACTCCTCTAATGCGTCCGCTCTTTACAGCTCTCACCCAGACGGTCTCACTTTATTTGTTTCGCTTCTGCTTCCTGGTTGTTATATAATGAACCAGCCTTGGCAGAAAATGCTATCGTTTCTGAAGCAGTGACACAATGTACGGTTTGTGTGTTTTGGCAGCCGCAGATCGGTTGATCGTAGACAATGGCTTGCATTATCCTGTGGTGCTCTGAAACGGTGAGTTGTCATCGATGGGCGCATTGTAGGGGTCAAAAAGCGGGCAACTCGGCTGCTCACGTTAGTCATATGCTTTTTCTATGCCTCCTGGGTCTCGTCTCACTGTACAAACAAGGCACTCGGCCACCGCCATGCCACAGGGCGATGTGGCCAAGCCCGACGCACGTTTTCGCCGGTCTTCCTCACTTTTCAAAAAGATTTAAGGGACTATAAAAATATTAACCCAAATTATGTCGATAGAATATTCGTCCAGTCCCCTATCATTGTTTTCTGCTTGCCAGTATTTGTTGCGCAAAAAAAAATCGGGGTAGCTTGCACTAGTGTCGCAAGGCTAAAGACACAGCGGAGCTGATCGGTTCCTCGCTGGTCCTGGCTATGCGAAGTGATGCTAAGTTATACGAAGTGTGTAAGCATTTCCTCGAGGTCCATGGCATCGGGGAACGCCTCGCGAAGCACTTACAGCCCGAGCACACGTAGGGGAAGTGGGGCGAAAGCAATGGACAATGTACATGCGGCGCGCAGCAGACGACACGCAGGGATGACGTCACGGCGCATGTGCAGTAGCGCGCAGCTGGTGGGTGCTCGGCCGAGCCGCCACTAGAGGCGCCTGCTGCAGTCAGGGACACCGCGAGCGTTCGGCGCTAATGCCCGGAAACGGAGAAGCGCGGATGGCGTCGGCAGCACCTCTGCCTCAAAGGTGCTGCTACAATTTGTTTCTCTCTGTCTCTCTCTCGCTCTCATTTTCTCTTCCTCTCTTCCGAGCATAGCGCGCGACGCGCGCACTCTGTCTTGCTCTCATTTTCTTTTTCTCTCTCCCGACCATAGCTCGTGACGCTCCGCGAGGTGGTTGCTAGGCAACGCAGTGGTAGGCGGCAGACATTACGGCTGGCTTAAACAGCTCCGCTGTTAAAAATTGTCTCTGAAGGTCCCACAGCTGCTTCTCCATTTGAATCGCCCACGCCGAAGCGGGCGACTTGGGGTAATCATTACGTGACCTCCCCCTCTGCTGTTCTCAGTGAATCATCCAGTGCTGACGTCACACGACAGGTACCACAGTTCATTATATAGGCGGCACCACTCCGAATATTAATTTCCATCATTTCTTCGCTTACAAAAGCTCTGTGCGCGCTATGAATGGCGAATTCGTTATTACAAAGGCGTAATAACTGAATCTAGCTCGACCTAATATTTCCCTTTAGTGTCCCTTTAAGACAGAGCTTCCGAGAAGAAGCTGCTATTAAAACGCTGCTGCTACCACGTAACGTACTCACAATGCGCAGTCTACTTGCCTACTTGCCGCGACAATGTCGAAGATTGGAATATTATACGTCTTCCATGAGTGCCTCACACCGGAGACACTGTGTATGACACCCCGGCCAATGGCGCCGAGTCGTTGCGAGTGCCGGGCGCGGTTGTTCCAAAGTGGTCCGCGCGTGAACGTACTGGGGCCGAGCTCTTACGTGGTTCCACACAAGGATCAGATAACGTGTTTTTTTTTTCTCTTTTTAATCTATACATTAAAACTAGATCTCAGTTTGTCAACGCAGATAGCGTGACGCAGTTTTCCTTGAGCCCTCAACCCCGAGGTCCTTTACGTATATCATCTCACACGTGCAAATGCTGCCGATATTGACAGCGCCTTCGCAAAAATGGTTCGATGTGCGCAAATCTATATGACGAGCCCGAGGAATCTGACAAGGCGCCATTCGCCGAGTAACATGACCACTCACGTATCTGTCCCTCCAGCTGACGGTTGCAGTAGCGGACGCCGTTGATCTCCATGAAGTCGGCGCCACACTGGCCGTCTGGGCGGTTGTTCGAGTGCAAGTTGAACTGGATGAAAGACAGCTCCACCCTGCGTACACAACAGCGGAGAGCGCAACAGCAAGACGTGTACTGAATTTTTAATTTTATCATTCTTCTTTGCTCTCATTTTCGTACTTGCCTACCCGAGAACATTTAAAATTCGTAAAGTTACAGTGGACATAACAGGGGGGAGGAGGAGGGGTGACCGCATACATTTTATTGAAGTTTGCGCTGAACACACATTTTATCAGATACATGCGCACTGTATTAACGATGTTTGGTAAAAAAATAGGAACAACAGTAGAAACGCAAAATCAAACTACAGTTTTTAGATTACAGTTACTTTTCCAGCGACGTTGCAGTTGCCCATTTCGCTTGCTTTAAGGTGCGAAGCATCTTATGCGCTCGGGCTGTCGGCGTCTGCTGTCGTCGTCGTCACGGTATAAGCAAGCGGCTCGTGCTCGCGCTCGGCACCACTGCTCCCGCGTTCGTCGTCGTGGTCTTCCACAGCTGGCTGCGTTGCCGCTCATCATTCTAGCGTAGAATTTCACTTGTCTTCTGTCGTCGTAACGGGGATGCCGCGTTTACGGGGTTATCAGCCATTGCTTAAGGCAGTATGAGCCCATTAGCGGTGCATCACTGCATGCTTCGCACCTCCCCAGGTTTCACGTTAGTGGAGCTGCATTTCGCCCAATGGGTCATTTGACACTTACGCATAAAATTTAATTCACCTCGTGGTAACTGTAATAACTAATAAAAACTAAAACAGTAAGAAAGGCCTCCATAATTTTATTTCTGGGGTTTTACGTGCCGAAACCACAATATGATTATGAGGCACGCCGTAGTGGGGGAACTCCGCATTACTTTTGATCACATTGGGGTTCTTTAACGTGCACCCAATGCACGGTACACAGATGCTTTTTGCATTTCGCCCCCATCGAAATGCGATCGCCGTGGCCGAGATTTGAACCCGCACCCTGGGGCTTAGTAGCGCAACGCCAAAGCCACTACGTCACCACGGCGGGTATTTCGCCTGCTTCAGGACCTTCCCTGAATAATCTTGCGCTTAGCAAACACCCCCCTAATATATGGTGGTTTGTGCTGCCATAAAAAGACGGCGCAGCTGCAAAGGTACCACCAAGTCTTCGTTATTCTATATCCACTACTGCATGATTCCTACTCCAATCAAATTCACATATATACAGATGGCTCTTCGATTCTAACCAGTTCTACTGGTGCGCTAGTTATCCCGTCGACATCGCTTTGCAAGAAGTTCAAGATCAGCCACATCACAATATCGACAGGGTCTGAACTTGCCGCCCTCCGTAGCGCAGTGCTGATCAGGTATGCCTTTCGTGCTAATCTAAGAAATGTATTTAATTCAATCAGGATGTCAAAATCCTTATTCCAGCTTTCAGTGCACCGAGTTCACGATTTATTTGCACACGCGCAGCCATCTGCTAGCCTCCCAGCTTCCTATACAGCAGACCAGAAACGAGGCCTTCCGGCTGACCGCTTCGTTCTCTTTACCATTAACGTATTTCACGTCTTCGTACAATGACTGCTCCGGTATAGAGGTGATTGACTGTTCATATTTCCAAACAATAAGTGTTTTTACTGTCGAGGAAACGGCGCATCTCCTGCCCAGGTCACCGTAGAATGACAGCAATCAGCAGTCGGTTATCGCTGGCTCATTTCCTCAAATGTCATAAAGCTGTTTAGCGGCTCTGGTCTTACGATAATCTGTGTATTTAGTAGGACATGGTCAACAGCTACGATTGGAACATCACGGAGAGTTTGTTTCAAAAGTCCAAATTCATTTCATTGCATATCTTTGAGCTCTCTTTGTGGTAACAAGCTGCAGTGACATCTGTGGCAACTTCTTTTTTCGTGAATCTACTTCCATCTCCCGGATTTCCTCAGAACTTAGGTTGAGTACTGGGCTAATGGATGACACTGGCTTTCCGCAATGCTTAACGGTCGCTTTCTTTCTCTAACATAGGTTCAGGGCAGTGTTTACGCTCCATTTTCCTTAAGACAGGAAATTCTTCACGGACAACCGACCGTTGAAACTTCGAAGACATCGCATCAACGTGTGCCGATTCTTCAGTCAATGTAGACAACCAAACACTCTGATGACACTTGTCGGAGAATATGGGCTTACCAGCATCTGTCGGGAGCCACGGCAATGACGCAATAAGTGCAGGACATCTGGTTGGGGTAAGGACCCGGAAATCCCTGGCTGTAGAATACGCCACTCTGGTCACAGAACTCGTACATGCACGGCACTCCGAGGGCCGGAGCTTTCTCTGCACCGATATAATGGCAATTTCAAATGGACGGAGGGTTATTTCGAGGGTTCGACGGAATACGGTCTGGTCAGGTAAAATAATTGTGTGAAGTTCTGTTGCGTGTTAAATTAAAACGTTATCATCGCTCCCAAAGGAAAGTGACTGTATAAGTCCGCCTTTCTCGCGCATAGTTCATTTCGCCTGGGTACCACCGCCTGACTGATGACATTTATATTTTTAAATCCGCCCCGATGACGTAAGTTATGTCGCGGAACAAAAATAAATACCGTTTCTAAAGAATGAAGTATCACATCCTCACGACAAAGCCCGCTACGTTGGCGCGAGCCGTGATCTATCATAATAAGAGTGGCAGCCCGTAATTCAAAAAATGACTTGTCATTCCCCGTTATTTTTTTTCGCAAGGACACGACCAACCCGTAGACGGGTTTTTAAACGGGACACGTGGATGACGTCAGTTTGTAGCTGGGATGAGGACGGGGTGTCTTTAAGAGGGGCGACTTCGTAATTAAAGTGACTCAATCGTCGCAAAATAAATAAAATTAAATTAAGGTGTTTTCCGTGCCAAAACCACGATCTGATCTGAGGCACGCCGTAGTGGAGGACTCCAGAAATTTGGACCACCCGGGGTTCTTTAATGTGCACCTAAAAGTAAGTACACGGGTGTTTTCGCATTTCGCCCCCATCGAAATGCGGTCGCCGTGGCCGGGATTCGATCCCGCGCCCTCGTGCTCAGCAGCCCAACCAGCCCAACACCATAGCCACTGAGCAACCACGGCTGGTCTTAATCGTCGCCCTTCCCTGTAGGGCCCGGTATAGCGCTACAGCAGTCTTTCGGAAAGGCCGACGTGGTGACATGGAGTCCCCAGAAGAACGACATTTTTGGGAGAGAATGTAAGGTTCTGGTGACGACTATCGTAGCGAGCTTTTTGTGACGCCTCAGCCAGTTGTAAGTCGATCATAGGCAATCTGACGAGACATACGAGCCCGACCAACGGCGTCGTGGGCGTGCATGCGTATAAACCCGTCGATGCACGAGTCGGATAAGATGAAGCAAATCTTCAAAGAAATAGCCGGTGACGCATTTGAAATGTTATTGGCCAAAGACCCACCAACCGTCGCAGATGTTGTCAGCTTGTGTCAGTGTTTCGACAAATTGCGCAAGCAACGCGCCAAACTCAACAGTCTCTGGAACAGAACGACTCGATCACGGCATTGACTCAGAGCATCCAGAATGCAATGTTGACTCAGATCGAGCAGTTGGTGCGTGCAGAGTTCGCCGGAAAGCTCTCCATTTTATCGACCTCACCCGAGCCAACACAGGCACAACAGCTGGCCCTAGTCATACGACAAGTTATTCAGAAAGAGGTCACTGACGCTTTGTCTTTCACTCGTCCGCCACTTCCGGAGTCTGCGCCCTTTGCATACGCGCAAGTCGTCGCTGCGGGGTTGCCTGGTCCACCGACCTATTCTTCCGCATCGGCACCCGTTCGGCCAGCACCAGTTCCGCTACGCCGACCAGTCCCCACGTTTTCGAATCCATGGCGCACTACGGAAAATCACCCTATATGTTATTTTTGCGGTTATGCAGGACATGTGGCACTCTTCTGTCGCCGTCGCCCTCTTGCTCAAATAGACGCCATACGACCGTCTGCGTACGATCCTAGACGCTGTGATGGCAAAGCGTGGCTACAACAATCCTCTTCGCCGGAGCACCTGCACTCAGCTACCCACCGATCTCCATCCCCCCCCCCCCCCCCCCCGACGTCGCTCTCTGTCGCCTATGCGCCGTCGACCCTGCCCTTCTGACGCGGAAAACTAGGGCGCGATCTTGTACGCGTTCCAAAATGGTACGGAGGTGGTCCGTTCCATCGAGCCGCACACGATTGGTCAATTTGAACCATGAGCCGCACACGATTGGCCAATTTGAACCGTGACGATCAAATGCCCCACATGATTGGTCAAATCATGTGGGGCTCGATGGAACGGACCGCCTCCGTTCCATTTTGGAACGCGTAAAGATCGCACCCTAGATACCACAGTTCCAGAGGCACGAACTGCGTCGTCGTCGAAAAATTCATATCCTCGAATTTCTTCAGCAAACCTCATCGATGTTTTCGTGGATGACTTTTGTACTCTTGCGCTTGTGGACACTGGTACGCAGGTACACTGATCTGTTTCGCTGTCACATCACCATGGCAAGGCCAATCCCAGAAAATGCATCCCCAACATGAGTTCCTTGCAGCACTTTTGGAGGATAACGGATGTGGCAACAAAGCTCGAATCACCCATGTGGAGCTGGCGGTACATTTACCCGTTCGCGTGATTAGCTGACCCCGGCACTTCTGATGTGTGGCCTTGCCCATGGTTTTTTCACCTGTTTATTTAAGGCGGTCGACCAGGTCTTGCCTCAATCGAGAAATCGGCAGTGGTGTACGCAAGGGCTGTCACGGGATGTCCATCAATAAAAAGGTTTAGGCCGGCGCGAACACAGTCGTCGGCATTACTCGTCGTCGTCATATCGTCTTTTTGCGGTGGTTGGGTTTTTTTTCGGCATCTCGACAGTTGGCAACCTTACACCGGAGGTCGCGGCCGTTAGTTTCCCCGGCGAAGACTGGGGGAACGACCCCTGACGACGTCAACGAAATTTGGGCGGCTTGGGGGCAAGAGTGACATAGAGGTGACGGAGACTGCCAGCAAGACGCGAGGGAACCGTGAGGCTGGTATCATCGAAGACATAGAGAGAATGTCGATCAGCGAGGCTATCCAGTTATTCTTGCGCCGTTCTGAAGGCATGTCAGTAATATTGATGTTAGCGAAGGACGTCGCGGAAAGGGAAACAGGCGTAACGTCAGAAGGCATGGGCGAGCGGGAAAGTGCGTCGGTGTTGACGTGTTGCCGATTAAAATAGGGTCCCCATCTTGGCCACCGTTGGGCTACGTGTGAATGTAAATAGCCCTGTGCACCAGCTACACTAACATTATTGGTGGAAGTGACCAAACAAGAGGTAGAAAGGCCAGAAACTGGTGGTATCATGACATGGCGAATAATACGCAAATGTCACGTAGGGCAAAGTGCTGTCCCAATCGCGATGGTCTGCTGAAATGTAAATAGATAACATCCGTATAAGTGTGTGATTTAGTCATTCAGTCAGTATGTTCGTTTGTGGGTGATATGCGGTTGCGAGCTTGTGTTCGGTGGAGCACGAACGAAGGATGTCTTCAACAACTTGGGATAGTAAGTACCGGCCACGATCTGTCAGCAGCTGCACTGGCACGCCATGGTGAAGAATCACGTCCTGAAGTAAAACGTCTGCTACATTTGTTGCACCTGTTGCACGGCTGGTGGGCAGGAAACGTGTATAGCACAGCGCGTCGCATAGTCTGTTGCAACGGGTATCCATTTGTTCCCTTTATGGATGTGGGGAAGGGTCCAAGAAGGTTCATGTCAGCACGGAAGAAAGGCTCCGTGGCAATATCGATTGGATGAAGGTGACCATTACGTGGGGCAGATGGCATCTTTTGCTGCTGGCAGCGGTCACAGCTGGCAGAGGTCACCAGCTGCAACGTAACATCGCACAGAGCGGTACAGGCCTGGCCAGAAGAATCGATGTCGCACTCTGCCGTAAGTGCAGGAAGTGCCAAGTTGTCCGGCACTGGGTACGTTGTGGATCTCAGCAAGAACAGTAGAAACGGAGGTGACAAAGGAAAACTAGCAATAAATCTGGTCGATCAGAGTTGATGTTGCTTCGATGGAGCACAAACATTACGATTGAGCGATCTGATTCGCCAGACGTCATGCGCTTGATGATCGACCGTAGAGAGTCATCCTCTCGCTGCTGAGTAACGCTGTCGTGAAAGTGAGAAATGGCCAGAAGGAAGTGTCAGCATCATGTTCGTCGTTGTCAGGAGGATCGATGGGTTGACGAGACAAGCAGTCGGCGTGCAGATGTAAGCGGCTAAAGTGCGAAATTTATCCACTGTCCACACCAGAGCGAGGCACTCACTCTCGGTGATAGAAAAATTTAGCTGGCGTAGGCAGCAACGCGCTCGTCTTCACTTTGTGGTTGGGCGAGGATTGCACCTGTGCCATGGCCACTGGCGTCTGTGTGAAATTGAGTTGGTGCAGATGGATCAAAGTGGCCTAATATCGGAGGCGTTGTCAACAAGCAGATGAGGGTGTAGAAGGCGTGGGCTTGTTCGCGGCCCCAAAAGAACGCAGGGTCCTTCTTGAGAAGGTCGGCAGCGGCCGGGCGTTATCCGCAAAATTTTTACCAAATCGACGAAAATAGGAGCATAAGCCAACGAAGCTGGGCACATCTTTTGCTAAGCACAGTACAGGAAAGTTCTTGACAGCGTGAATCTTATCAGGGTCAGGATGTACATCGGTAACACTGACAAGGTGGTCAAGAAGACTTCGCGGTTTCCGAAATGGCACTTAGAAGAGTTAAGTTGAAGGCAAGCCTCACTAAAGCCTTCAAGAATAGCGGCCAAGCGACTGAGGTGGCTGTCAAACGTATAGGAAAATAGGATGACATCGTCTAGAGAACATAGACCGGAGGACCACTTATACCACCGAAAGAGAGAGTTCCTCAACCGAAATCTAGAAATAACCGGATCGGAGGTCGATTAAAAATAAGTATTTGTATCCGGGAAGGTAGTCGAGAGCGTCATCAATGCACGGTAGAGGGTACATACCTTTTTTGTTATCTTGTTCAGTTGACAGTAGTTGACACAAAATCGCCCGCTGACATTTTTCTTTTTGACCAAGACAACTAGCGATGCACAAGGACTCGAAGAAGGCTTAATTACACTTTTGGTTAGCATCTTGTCTACTTCAGCATGGATAACGTGGTGTTCTGCTGAGACACACAATTAGGACGTCGGCAAATACGGCTAGCATCAGCGGTGTGAATCTTATGAGGTCACAGAGGAAATCTGTGCCAGCGGGCCATCCTCAAACTAAAACATGTCGCAATAACACACCAGAACGCGGCAGGGGTCCACAGCCTGGTCAGCAAGCAGGTCATGAGCATCCACCTTTGAAAATATGGCAAGATCGGACGTTACGGAACTGATCGGACAGCAGGTGGCTGCAGATGAGGACGGCATATCCAATACCTAAATGGTGGGATCGTCCATCGGAGAAGCGTTGCCGAGCAGCATGCCTTTCGGAATAACTTGCGTACATAAACCAAAATTTAAAAATGAAAGAAATACGCGGTTGTCGGGGATAGTCACAATGGTATGAGGAACGGCAACTATGCGTAGCAGGAGAACATTCACATAAGGATCCAACACATATTCACTGTCAGGAACAGATGGGAAGCACGTCAAATGTATATACATGGCAGCTTGAGGCGGCAACCTTAGGAAGTCTACAGAACATAAATGAGGCTCCGCTAAATTTGGAGGAAAGCAGTGATTAGGTCACTCGAGTTGGAGGATGCCAGCAGCGCAGTCAATCAGCGCTGAATGGTCCGATAAAAAGTCAAGGCCGCGAAGATCAATTGATGTGGAAACTGTTCTTCAAGAACAGCAAATAAAACGGGAATGTTGGAACCAGCAACAGTTATTTGGGCAGTGTATATACATGCTAAGGATAACGGGAATTGCTCCATGGGCGACCCGGATAACACGAGATTCGGCAGGTGTAGGGACTTTCGGCAACGAAGATTGTTGCTGATTACCGAGATATGGGCTCCAGTATCAACAAGCCCTGAACATAGACAACGTCAGCTTCTACATCTACTATATTGCATCTGGTCGGCAGGATGAGAGGCTTTGGCGGAGACATCGACAATGCAGCGTCACCTCCGGGAGCTACCTCTTTTAGTTTTCCGGAGGTTCGCGCCAAGGTCGGAAAAGGGGGGACAGGCGACGGGACTTGGGTGATCTGAACGACTGGCGACGACTTTGTGGCGAACGGGACTGGTGACTGCTCGCTGACAGGAAACGCTGGCGCCAAGTGGTCTTACCCTCGGTGGCGTGCAGCTTCGGCTCGGCTTCCAGCTCGAAATGTCAAAAACTGCCGTCAAGACGAGGGCTGTTCGCGAACGGCATCGAGGACCAGCGGTTGCGACATTATCGGGTGGCGTGACCAACGCGGTGACAATAAAGCCCCTCTACCTTCGGAAAAGTACCACCATATCCTCTCTCCTCCGCCGTCTCCTCTCCTAAACCGCTTTTTGTTTTTACTTTTTGCTTGCGAAAGCAAGTCGACGGTGGCGCCACCTTGAAAGTTCCTGTTCAAGCTTTCAGGCCGGGCCATGGCCGGGCTCGACTGGCGCACGCGACCGCCGCCGCCGGCGACGGCGGCTGCGCAGAGGGACTTGCAACATGGCGTTGAAGGAGAAAATTATATATATAAAGAAGTGAAAGCGCACGCTATCACTTGACAGCAATCGTCCAATCGGAGATACAGGAGAGAGAGAGAGAGAAGTGGCGTTGTTAAAAGGATGGCTGTACTCTTCCGAAGGTATACAGAGGGGCTTTAGCCATAGATAAAAAATTGAAGAGGAGACACTCAGCGAAAACTAGCAACAGAAAATAAGTCACGCTAGTATTAATGCCGTCCATTTGCTGCCGTGAGCATAGAAAAATAAAGAATGTCAAATTAAGTTAACAGACATTGTTTTTATTGCGATAGCAATTATATGGACACTCCAAGCAGATTTATGCCGTTGGCGTCGTCGTCTTCATTGCCGTATGATTCTGTATAAAGTCCAACGGCAATGAAATTGTCGCCGTATGCTGTATGTGCGAGTGAAAGCACGCGAGGGACGCACGCTTTCAGGGGGAGCGAACGCACGGCGGAAAGCAAACGCGGCTTCTCCCGTGGCGCAACAGGCCGTGGAGGGACGGGAGGGAGGGAGGGAGGGAGGGGAGGCGACGTTTAGGTGCGGCACAAAATGCGTATTTATATAAAAGCGTTCCGAGGTGAGAAGGTGGTAAAGACTTCCGACGCTGCTCGACGAGTGTCCCGTTCTGATCCCGTCGAAAACCTCCGAGCCGCCGCCAGAGGCACCGGCAACAGTCACCAACGCCACGCGCGTTCGGTGCGAACGCGGGAAAAACGCCGACGGCGTCGACAACAGTTATGCGCGTTGCTGGTGCTGCTCCATGTCCAAGTTTATACAGCTGATAAAACTACTATCCTTACTCCATACAACTCTCTATACTAATTTGCTATCGCAAATGCTGCTTCGCCTTTCGAGTGAAACTGCGACAAGATGCGAAGCAGCTTATGGCGGCGGCCTTGTCCGTCCTTCCTTCCGTTTCATTTTAATTTAGGCGCTGGCTGTACATTAAGATGAGGCGGGAGTTTCGTGACCAGAATGGTGGTAGTTAGGAATGCCACCTGCGTTTTTTTTTTTCTACTTGCGTGCAAGACAACGCTCTGTGTTAGTCTACGACGCCCATCACTCAAGAGGTGTCGGTGCGAAAACGAGCTCGTCCAGACGAAAGCCCACTTCAAAGATGGTCCGCGCTGCGCTTTTATATTTGCACTGCCGCCCGTGGCGGTGGGCCTACAGATGTGTCTGATTAAAGAATATGAGCTAATCTAAAAATTATTACCAAATATCTCAGCACGAATAAGCTTTCCAGTATTATTTGTTAGATATGCAGACGATACTTAAAAATTACGTAGAGTAAGAACGGTGGCTTTAAATGTAGCTTAGCGTAAAAGGTTGGCTTCTGAATTGGCTCCATATGCAGTAGGGCGGTGAAATGAACACAACGAAAGTAATTGTGTGCCTGCCGATTGGGCTGCTTGATTAGACATGAAATCGCCGATAATTACAAGTTTACAACGGAGAAATATAATGGCCTTTCAATGCGTAAGCATTCTACGGCTACTTCCCTTGGAAATATCATGCGAGTGGCTGTAACGCCTAACACGATACGCACCATAACCACGGCCGCTGGATAAAAAAAAAAAGGTGCGAACCTTTTCTTTAATCCAGTGGCCGTGCCATAACTATACTTAGGGTACTATGAGAGTATATATGAGATGCCTTACTACATAGATTTATGACTATTTATTCTAGTAAGGAAAAAGTATTACGAGAGGTTACTAATAATAAGATTAATTGCGATGAAATAAATGAAGCCTAAATAACACTTCTTAAAACTAATGAAGTGTCTTTAGCCTTACAAATACAAGCGAATAAATTTTATTTAAATCATTATTGAGCAAAACAAAGAATACTTCTTGGTAAATATTAAGCCTAATCAAGGTAAAATAAGGGTACTTACGAATAATCATCGTAACATTCATTCATTAACATTAAATTGATTAAGGCTCATCAGGGTAAATAATGGTAACTAAGATGATTTAAGCCTAAATTCTAATTATTATCTCTAAATTGATTACGGCTTATCAGGATTAGTTAAACGTAATTAAGAAGACCTTTTTGTAAATAAAAGTAATTATGATTACAACACTTAAGCACACTAAAAAATTCTAAGGCCAATGCAAATAATAAATATTATATACCTGAATAGGAATTCAGTTATTTTTCTCCAAACAATAATATTTCAGAACAATTAGGTTAGCAAGTTGGGTAATTGCAACTGGTCATTGCAATATTTGCACCCCATTGCGTCATCTTTCAGACAGTGAGCCTCGGTGCGCTGTGACTCGGCCGCTCAATGATTCGTTACGTGACTGCAAGATGAGCGACTGGAAGATTTCTTGCGCGGGATCGGGCAAGTCCTTTTACAGAGTTTCTGCACTAATCTTTTTGAACTAGTGATTCGCCGACTGCTTGGCTCTTCGTGTGGTCAAGTTTCTTGAATTAATCGCTGAAACTATCGGACGTGGCTTACTTGAAGCAGGTGTCTTGAAGCGCGGCTGTCGAAGCGACCAACTACTCCGTGAAGAATGTTTCGTAGTTTTTCTGTTTAGACTTCGCTAAACGTGCTCACAGAACCATAGAAAGTGCTTGTTGTCTGAATTGGTTCCGCCGTACTCGCACTCCGCATTTACCTGCTGACCTCCATACCAGCGGTCAAATTGCATTTCTTCGTATGTAGCTTGACTGCGTATAAGGTCGGCCTAGGCTGCTCGGAAAACAGGAAGTGGTTCTTTCTCGCAGGCTTTTTAGGAAAACTTAGTTCTCGTCTCGTATGTTTCTTGGTCGTGTGTCCTTGGGTCGTAGTGGCTTGGCCAGGATACACGGAAGCACTATTCTTCCTTTTTAGCGTGGATCTAAAAAGGTGTCGTGAAACACCCGATATATTATGGTCCTGTGTGTGACTGCGATATTGTTGCAAATCCGGCGAATTTTATTTTTTGAGAGCTTTTGTGGGTATGGCTGCATCGCTGTTGGCATCGGCTGGAATGCGATATTTTTGCAAAGAACCTGCGATGCAGTTTCACCAAATAAATTGGTGGCGTATTCATTTGCGCAAACAGCGTGTGCAAGCACAGCGTGTGCCTAAATTACGACATAAATAAACTTAGACGTCTCTCTTACGGTGAAGCTGTTTGCAAGAGACACACGTAATGACGCGCAGCAAATACTTTTCCATTTAAACGTTGACCGGTGCCGCCATAAGAGGGCTAAATGTGCAGTACAGTGAAGCGCACTTGCGAATTAATAAATGGGTCTCACTGATGTCTAAGTTAGGTTTTGGTTAGGTTTATATGCAAATTAAAAAAACATAATGACTAAAATAAGAAATATGCTGTTTACACGCATACTTCATTCAGAGTGGAAATACATCGACAGTTCAGCTAGAGGTACGAATGGCAGTATCGCAGTAGCAGTGCTTCGTTTAAGGGCCTAGAGCACATCACACTCCGTCGTTCACTGGGCGAGATGCATTCACCGCCGAGGCTATACATACTTATTTTATTTATTTATAAGTACCTCAAAGAACCATCGTGGGACATTGTGTAAGGGGGGCAGTACAGTAAATACAAACAAAGATTAACATACAATACCACGTTACCAAAAGAAAACATCGATTAGCGCAGAAAGACTGGAATGAACCCAAGAACTTAACATGATATACTATAAAAGCAAGCTAGTAATCGTAGCATTCCAAGTCGAAAAAACAGAAATTCAAATGCAGCAACGAACAAAAACCAATTTTAACTCAACCGCACCTGTCCTACGGGGAGTAAAAACAGTTGAGAAAAGATCCTTTTCACGCAAAAAGAAATAAAAGAAAAAAATTGGCCGCATATCAGCTTGCTTCGGTGCAAATGACGTCCAAAGGCGACAGTCTTCTGCCACCCCTGATACGTGACGATCTCTTTTTTCTCCTCCTTCCACCCCTCACGCTCTTCGCCTCCCCTTTCACTCCTCTTATGATGGATACAATGGGGGTTTTGCTGAAGTCAATTCAAATTTACCGCATTCGCCCTGCTCTCGCGCCATCGGTCAGGACCTTTTATTACTGTTGGCTTAAAGCCGGCTACAGAGCCGCCGATTCAGTCGATTTGTTTTATTGCGATAGCAATTATATGGACACTCCAAAGCAAATTTCTGCCGTCGGCGTCGCCGTCGCCGTGAGCTTCCGTATGACGTCAATACAGATGAAATCGTCGCCGCGCGCCGCCGAACGCTGTATGTGCGAGTGAAAGGGCGCAAGGGACGCGCGATATCACGGGGACTGAACGCACGGCGGAGAACAAACGCGCGTTCTGCGCCGTGCTCCCTTAAGGGCTGCAGAAGTAGGCGTCTCTTTCCTCCTTTACAATCACCTATATGTAGAGCAAACGCGCCTTCTTCCGACGCGTGAAAGGCCGTGGGGGGGAAGAGAGGAGACGTTTAGCTGCGGCACCAAGTGCCTATTTATATCAGAGGCTCCGGCAACAGTCACCAACGCCGCACGCATTCTGTGCGAACGCGGGCAAAACGCCGACGGCGTCGACAACAGATCTGCGTGTTTCCGGTGCTGCTGCATGTCCAAGTTTCTACAGCTGATAAAGCTACTATCATTACTCCGTATAGCTCTCTACAAATTTGCTATCGCAATTGATGCTTCGCCTTTCAGGTGAAACTGCGACAACTTTTTTAACGCATAGCGTCTCTTCGGTCACTGACGATTCGCTCGTCGCGCGCCACATGTGTGTCGTGCTGCCTCCGGGTGCGCCTCGCCTCATGTTCATTCGCGAGACGCTCAGCGCGTTGCTCAGATGTTTCCTGGCACGCTTGAGGCGACGAGCGTCGATACGCCGGCGCTTTTCCGCACCAATGTCCTCCTCTGTCTTTTGCTTGCGTTTTCTGGGAATGTCTGCGCGTCTAGACCGAGGTGACGCATCACTTTCCGCAACGCCAGGCGTTCCGAGTGAACGCTAACCAATGGCGCCTGTATACGATTGCCTGACGCGCCACCCGCTTTCCAATGCGAGCAGTAGGGACGCCTAGTTCGGCCGTTCATCGTATACCTTCGGAAAAGTACCGCCATCCTTTGAACAACGCCGCGTCTCTCTCTCCTGCATTTGTTATTGGACGATGATAGCGTGCGCTTTCACTTCTTTATATGTATATATTTTTTTCCTGCCTCAGCGCCATGTCGAATGTCCCTCGGCGCAGCCGCCGTTGCCGATGGTGGGGGCGGCGCGCGCCCTTCCTGAAAATTTAAACGGGGGCTTTCAGGGGCGCCACGGTCGACTTGCTTTCACAAGCAAAAAATAAACAAAAAACAAGCGTTTTAGGACAGGAGACGGCGAAGGAGAGAGTAGATGGCGGTACTTTCACTATATAGGGACATTTGGGGCGCGATCTTGTACGCGTTCCAAAATGGAACGGAGGTGATCCGTTCCATCGAGCCGCACACGATTGGTCAATTTGAACCGCGAGCCGCACACGAAAGGTCAATTTGAACCGTGACGATCAAATTGACCAATCGTGTGCGGCTCGATGGAACGGACCGCCTCCGTTCAATTTTGGAACGCGTACAAGATCGCGCCCTAGACATCCCGCCTATCCTCACTGTAAAAAATTATTTCTTATAATTGCCGCGCAACGGCGCTCGATCGGTTCGAATCCTATCATATGCAATCATATGGTTACCATAAATGTATGTTCTACAAGCGTGGGTGCATAAAAAAAAGAAAAGGTGTATAGCCTAGTCAACTGCAATCAATAAATCAACAAAGGTGTATATAGCTTAGTGGTTATGACGCTCGCCTTCGGGCCGTGGGTACCCGGGTTCGAATCCCGCCTCGCCAAGAAAGTTTATTTGTTTATTACTCTCGCTCTCCGTCTGTCTAACTTTCTCTCTCTACACCTCCTCTTCTCATGCTTGGTTTTGGCCGGGCGGTTCAATTCAGTGACAGCAAACAGAGTTTTTCGAGTTTAGGTCGCCCAAGAAAGACTATCGTCTTTAAAAGGCGGACATCTCGGCAACAGTACTAAACGCAAGGGCAAAGTTTAGAGTGGCAAATGCAAAACATCAGGTTTTGGAGAAAAAAGTACTTGATAAGATTATCGCAAAGGCTGTGCGTGCTCTCGCTCTGATGCAAGTTTATCCGGAAGGTCATTCGACAAAAGGATAGCCCGTGGAAGAGCAGATAAGTTAAATGCGTCAGTATCACCGTACTTGCGCGCTAAGCTGAAGTTCTTATGCAGTCTGCGTCAAGTTCGATCAGCGAGATGAAAGTGTACAGGTGGGCGTAATACTGGTATGAATGAATTTGTGGAATAGTGATAAAAGAGCAATGTCACGACGAGTAATTATTGGCTCAAGTGAAAGACCTTGTTTAGTTTGTGTTATGCTGTATGGGTATCCGTAATTACGTGTAATGAGCCGACTGGCTCTGTTCTGAATGGCTTCGAACATGTTGATAAGATATTGTTGATACTGGTGCCAAATTGATGAAGCGAACTAAAGTCGTGGTCGAATTAAAGCGTGATAAGCAAGTTTACGTATACTGTAGGGAGAATTATTTAAGTTACGGCGGAGATAAACAGATGATCTTAATGAGTTAGCACAGATGGAAGTAATATGTGCGGACCAAGAAAGATTCGTGGTTACGTTTGTGCCTAGGCACTTTTATTGCTTAGTACGTTCCTTATAGATGTTATCAATTTGATATGGGCCGCTAGAGTTGTGATGTTTACTGCTGAAGGTGACTAGTTTGCACTTGGAAGCATTTAAAATCATTAACCAGGTCTTACAGTACTGACCAATACATTCAAGGTGATTTTAAAGGGCGAGATGGTCACCATTCTAAATTGGACGGTAAATAATGCTGATATAATCTCGACCGGGTGAGGTGGGTCGTCACCGTAGGAATCAGGAGACGGCGATTAAGGCGGGCATCGTGATGATGAAAAATAGAAAAGATAGTATTCACTTCATTGGTACATGGTTTTGACTCTATCCGAGTCTCGAGCGGTTCTGATTAACACTGGGGCCAGGACGGCCTTAAATAACCCCTCGTACTCTTGTGGTAGCCGGTGTCTCCTTCGGGGAACTTGTGGAAGTGTCAGTCCCTTCTCCGGTGGTCAAGTTGACGACCTCCTCTCCCTCGGGTCCTCCTTCTTGGTAGCTCGCCGTTTTCGTCTGCCCAGGTCGTAGAGGTGAGACGCTTTCTGGGGGATGAAGGGGATTATCTCGTCACGGGAAAAGCGCTCGGGCTTGCTTCCCGCATTTGAGAGGTAAAGTTTCCAGGAAGATGATAACCTGCCAATGTCTCCTTCGGAGAAGTTGCGGAAGTGTCAGTCCTCTGTCGGGTGGTCAAGTTGACGACCTCCTCCCCCTCGGGTCCTCTTCTTTGGTAGCTCGCCCTTTGCGTCTACTCAGGTCGTAGAGGTGTGGCGCTTTCTCGGGAATGAAAGAGGATTATCTCGTCACAGCAACGTGCGCGGGTTTGGTTTCCCACAACTGAGATGCGGAGTTCCAAGCCGATCATAACAGCCCGTCCGCCACCACAGGAGGTCTCGAAGGGGTTGCAGCATCCAAGCACCTCGAAGAGACCGGTAGACCCCGTGCCTCTGCTTCGTTTCGGCGTTCGTTCCAAGGCAAGCGAGGTGACACCTTCTGGAAATAGACCACGTCAAGCCCAAGGCACAACAAACAGAGAGCACCCAACTAACCACGAGAACTGCCAGGCTCACACATTCTTCACATAAAACCTTATCAGAATCATACCTGCAGCCCTCGTTCGAGATTCCCGAAAACTAACAAAAGGAAAAAAAACTAGACTTCAATGCATATGTCAACCAACCTAATACCTAACGTTTTTGTTTCTCTTCCCCGGGAAAGCCACGTTTATTGAGAGACTGAGAGTGCATTGAAAATGATCAAATGGATAAATGCTGCGCCCTGAGTTAGTAACCCGTTGGGTCAATGCTACCTGCCAGTATCAGCGCTTCTAATGCCAAATGTACTGCGCTCTGATGACAGCTTCAACTCCTAATTAAGCTGATCCATAAAGTGCATTTAAAGCCAGAAAACCAAAAGCCATACTCTATCTGTGCGCAACACCGTGAAAGAAAATTGCTTCTCCGAACACGCTTCAGCAAATCAAAATTCTACAATGGTATCTGATAAACGCAACCACTTTGTAAGCATTCAATTACCCAAAATGGTTTGTTTCTACAAACCTCCAATGTCAATGGCTATGTACAAAATCAGTTTTTTATTGCCGTAACCTGAACTACCTCCAGTTAACCTCCCTGCCTTTCTACACATGCCTTATATATATATATATATATATATATATATATATATATATATATATATTATATATAGGGAAAGAGAGAGAGAGGATGTTCCACATCCATCATCATGGCCATGATTGGTGGTGCTGGCTAACACACCCAGGTTTACTTCTAGTAGATAAACATAAGTACCCCAGAAAGCAGAGTGGAGAACGGCGCCGCGGTAGCTCAATTGGTAAGCGCATAGCACACGTAATGCGAAGACGTGGGTTCGTGCCCCACCATATGCGGTCAGTTGCATTGTCGTCCACTTTCATTTCCATTTTTTATCATTTCTTTCATTCCATTAACGAGTACAATTAATTTCTCCTTTGCTGTCCTTCGTGGCTTTGTTAGTTGGCTTCTTATTATATGACTATATATATATATATATATAGAGGTCCAGGCGCACGTAACAAACCAAACACAAACATTTAACTTAAACTTAGAGTACGATTGCAAGCACCCAAATCTCAATTTGTACATTTTCTCTGTAGGAGTGCACCAAGGAAAAAAGAAACAAAAAGAACCAATAATAAAAAATAAAATGTACGGCGTCGTACCAACACATGTTTATTCACTCAAGTGAAAAAAAAAAGAGAGCGTCGGTAACCTATGAATACAAACATCCGTACATCCAGTGGCGTCATGAATACCAATACGCGCACATTCACTCACGTAACAAAACAAAACAAAAAAAAGCATAGGTAGCTTATGAGTACAAACTGGCGTACATTCAGTGGCGTCCACAGGGGAGGGGCGGGAGAAATATGAGCTCGAAAGACGGAAGCAGTGTAATGCAGGAGAGAGGGGTCACATGTCATCATAGAGCATGCGAGGGGTCGCAGCTTCCGGAAGAGTGTTTCTCTTGTTCTTTGTTTGAAGTTACTGCAACTTTTGTGAGAACACGAAGACGGTCAATGCATCCCACCTGGTTATGTGACATCCATACTGTGACCTCCACTAACCTCTGAATTCCGCGAACTGCATTCCACTGCATTCTGTGCACAGGTGGCATGTTTTGTGTTTACGGGCAAACTGCCTTTTATACAAAGTATATGCGTGTATGAAAAATTAAATAAACGGTAATGAAAAGTTACTTGATATGTGAAGTAATAAACATCAACATAACAGAAGGGCGAGAAGAATCTCTAATAAATGATGTGGAAATACACACATAGTGTAATGAATGAGAGAAGCAGACAGCCGGCCGTCCGCCAGAACGCCTGTTTTACTCTGACTCGTCGTCTTCTCTCTCTGCCCACGCCCGCCGTCCGAGAGCGCTATCCTCAGTGCGTCTTTCTCTGCATTACAATAGATTCATAAACATGTCATATATTATCTACCATACATAACCGTTGGTAAATGCATAAAAGACACAGGAAAGATATTCATTGGTGCATCAAACATGTCGGCAATCTTGGAAACATGTCTCTGGCATGTTGGGCATACACGTCGGCCTGCCTATGGTTTCATAACTTCCCCTAGAAAGTGTGCTAAACTTGTGTATTAGAAATGACTCGCAAGCTTCTCTGTCGTAGTGAGTGGAGAATCCTGATTTCAAATTAAATTTTTCGAAAGGCTGGCCTAGTGCGTTCACATGTTTGTAGAGCGGGAGCTGCGGTATAGATTTTACGTGTGATTTCTAATTATTAATACTAATATTTATACCTTGAATACCACATTTCACTTATACACACAAAGATGGTTCCCCGGACAATCACACTGAGAATGATTCGCTTAACTAGATGTTTGCCTGTTTTTTGATTGGTCGACAGTGCTGGCGGCAGTCACTGACGTATTCGTCTGCGAGGCTGCCGACAGCCCGCAGCGGAAGCCGTTTCCTTGGCTTCCGCTGCGGTGTTTGCTTCTTCTTGCCTCATCCGCCCTCGGCTCTGTTTCTTCACTCCTCGCTCAGACAGCAGTTTTGATGGTGTGCACAGTGTTGTCTGATCCTACTTTTAGTGTCTCGGCGATCTCGAGAGAGCGAGCAGCCTGTCGATGCAGCGCGAGGCACTTCACAAACAGCCGCTGGCACTCGTACAGTGCCGTTATACTTGCTCGCCGATTTGGCTAACATCAGGGCCTAATAAACTCCCTGAATCGTGCCCCAATTGCTTTCCTTGAATTACAACATCCCGTCTCTTAAACGCGACTTCTGTAGACACTACTCCTTCAATACCGAGCTTCCATATCATCATCATCATCATCATCATCATCATCATCATCAGCCTATATTTATGTCCACTGCAGGACGAAGGCCTCATCCAAATGAGGCAATTTCCTAACCTCATCATCCCACCTGACTTTCTGCCGTCCTCGACTGCGCTTCCCTTCTCTTGGTATCCATTCTGTAACCCTAATGGTCCACCGGTTATCCATCCTACGCATTACATGGCCTGCCCAGCTCCATTTCTTCCCCTTAATGTCAACTAGAATATCGTCTACCCCCGTTTGTTCTCTGATCCACACCGCTCTCTTCCTGTCTCTTAACGTTACTCCTACGATTTTTCGTTCCATCGCTCTTTGTGCGGTCCTTAACTTGTTCTCGAGCTTCTTTGTTAACCTCCAAGTTTCTGCCCCATATGTTAGCACCGGTAGTATGCAATGATTGTACACTTTTCTTTTCAACGACAGTGGTAAGCTCCCAGTCAGGATTTGGCAATGCCTGCCGTATGCACTCCAACCCAATTTTATTCTTCTGTAAATTTCTTTCTCATGATCAGGGTCCCCTGTGAGTAATTGACCTAGATAAACATATTCCTTTACAGACTCTAGAGGCTGACTGGCGATCCTGAATTCTTGTTCCCTTGCCAGGCTATTGAACATTATCTTTGTCTTCTGCATATTCATCTTCAACCCAATTCTTGCACTTTCTCGATGAAGGTCCTCAATCATTTGTTGTAATTCCTCTCCATTGTTGCTCAATAGGACATTGTCATCTGCAAACCGAAGGTTGCTGAGATATTCGCCGTCGATCCGGTAGACATACTCTTCGATACCGAGCTTCATATAGCATTTACTAAGTAAACTTGTTATCCTACAGTTTAGATGGTTGTGCTGTTATTGTGTTTCGAATGGCTTTAATAAACATTTGACAATGTGACACATAACATTCGTCTAAGCTTAGCAGTCATAGCTTAGATACAAACATGCACTTTTGTTTGCACTTTTTAATCAAAATGAAGCAAATATGTGGTTGTTAATGGCCAAACCTTGTTCTGTTAAATGACGTGCACCTCGGGAGGAACTGCGAGCTCGAATTTTTCATTTCCTTCTTTCAGTTAGACATTGTCCTCACCAAATAAAAAATGCCGTTTTGCTCATAATGTGAAGTAGAGACGCGATAGCTGGCGCAATATTATGCAGTGTTTTGTCTGCTAGCTGCTCGAGTAAATATTCAAAGACGCGCGAGCAGTCTACTTGCAGTGACTAAAACGCTACAGGCGGTTTCTCAACAAGACTTTAAAGCGTAGCCTAAAAGGGGTTTTCGTTTGTACGATGTATTGTGAGCGCAAATGGTGCATACGAGGAAATATACAACGTTACAAGTGTCGCAGTAGTAATCCCCTGGGATTTTGAATGAAAATTAAGACGCGGTGCTCTTGCAACATTATCGGTCCTCGTTATGGGGCAGAGTTTGCATGGAAGTTTTCCACGTGGTGCGCAGTCATTGAAGATAGCTGAGTTAATTTCAGGGTTAGTGACAATCTGTTAGGTTGGTGGCCCGTATGAATACCACCCGCGGAGGTTCAGGAACAATTTGGCACATTTTATCGCTCTGCAAGGGTATGGTATGATGTTTCCGGGGGATACGATTTATGTTAGTAGTCGATGCTGAATATCTGAGGATAAGGTTAGTTCGTGAATCTGGGGGAGCTGGTTTGCTGTTCATAAGCGTATGACCACCAGGTTTGTCTGCTTTTTGTATCGCGTCGCTGATAACTGAGGGAGGATAACGCCGGCGTAATAAGTGGTGACGGCGTCGTTCACAGTTCAATGCAAAGTCCTCTTTTTAGTACGTATCCACTTGAAACGAAGTGCTTGGCTGTACTACGTTTTACATGGCTACTATGAAAATGTAAGTATTCGTGCTTATCTGTTGGTTTTCTGTAAACTGATGTGCCAATCCTATTTTTGTGCACACTTGCACTAACATTCAGAAAGGTGATTTCGTAAGTCGAATATGTATGGGAGAATGAGATGGTGGGATTGACTCCTCTCCCTTGCATTCCACTGTTTGCGTCCATCCATCTGATATTCCTCACACCCCTCCCTTCTGGACGCCACTGAATGTACTCGTGTTGGTATTCATGAGGGCGTACGTTTTTATTACCTTTTTTTGGTTCCCTCTTACAGAGAACATCTACAAATGGAGCTCTAGGTGCTCGCAATCGTACTCTTGATGAAGGCCTAACCTTGGCCTGAACGTCGAAATTACATGTTTGTTTGTGCTGTTTTACTTGCGCCTGCACTTTCAATTTATTAGACACCGGATCCCGAGAACGACTTCCTTCACACACACACACACACACACACACACACACACACACACACACACACATATATATATATATATATATATATATATATATATATATATTGAATTTTTCAATGGACCATGCGTATTTAGTTAGAATTAGTTTTATATAGTTAAAATTTGAAATATATATATATATGGGAGGAGAATGAGATGGCGGCATTGACTCCTCGTGATGACTCTTGATGAAGGCCGGACCCCGACCGCACCGTCAGCGAAGTCCTGTTATGTTTTTCGTACGTGCTTCTATTTTTTGAAGTACTTCTGTGCCGTCTCCTGTGATTCTTTACTTCACACACACACACACACACACACACACACACACACATATATATATATATATATATATATATATATATATATGTAAGGGGTCTTTCAGCGAACACTTTCAAAAATTCCTAAAGGTTGCCTGTCACAGATAGCACAATTCTAGTTCATGAGCTGCTCTACTCGAACAGGCGGACATAACTTGCACAATAAATTGAAATGCATAATCGAATAATTAACAAAAATTGACTAATAAAGTTTTTAACTAATTTCCTAATGGCTCATATTGCAACTTACAAATTGTAGCCGCGGAGTTCACAAGGCTGATCCACTTGGAACGAATTCTCCGGATGACACCAGTTTCGAGATATTAATTCTCGAACTTTGCGGAGAAATGCATTGGCGTTCCAGTTAACAAAACGCCACTTTATGCATTGAAGCACAGAATTAACTGGAACGCCTATGCATTTCACCGCAAAGTTCAGTGATTTATATCTCGAAACTGGTGTAGTCGTGAAGTTCGCCAGGCGAATCCCAAGTGGATTCGCCTTGCGAACTTCACGACTACAATTTGTAAATTGCAATATAGGCCATCAGGTGATTAGATAAAAACTTAAGTAGTGAATTTTTGTTGATTGGTCGAATATGCATTTCAATTTTTTGTGCAAGTAATGTCCGCCTCTTCGAGTAGACCAGCTCATTAGCGAGAATCGGGCTATCTACCACAGGCAACCTTAAATAAATTTTGAAGTATTCGCTGAAACACCCTGTATATATATATATATATATATATATATATATATATATATATCAATGCAGAACACGCGCGTATGAAGCACTCTATTGGCCAGGGGTCAGGCGGTACAATGCATGGCGTCAGTGCAGTTAATATACATTCGCACATAAACCGGATGAAGATAAGTTTACATGAATAACGAAGAAAATGGTCGAATGCAAATACTTGTCAATCATTCAAAGAAACAGCTGATACATGTGTATACGGATGCGGTTTGCTAAAACATCATTGGCAAACACAAAGTAAAATTTATATATATATATGTGTGTGTGTGAGAAGAAAGGGAACCGAGGGGCCCGATTTTTAAAATCATATTATAAGAAGTTAACAAACAATGACACCCATGACAACATAGGGGAAATTACTAGTACTTACTAGTTGAATTAAAGAAATGATAAAGTAATGCAAATGAAAATGGATGAAAAACTACTGGCCGTAGGTGGGGAACGATCCCACGTCTTCGCATTACGCGTGCGATGCTCTTGCCATTGAGCTACCGCGGCTTTAATTCAAGTAGTAAGTACAAGTAATTTCCCCTATGTTGTCCTTGTGCCATTGTTTGTTGGCTTCTTATGTAATATTATATATATATATATATATATATATATATATGAACGTGTAGGTTGAGGACGCACGTACGAAAAAAACGATGCTTTATTTCCTACGTTTCGTAAGACACAAAGATGGGTTTTTTTGCGTACGTGCGTCCTCAACAGACGCTGGATTTCTGGATTTTTCAATGGGCCAAGCTTATTTAGCAAAATGAGAAGCAGAACTTCGCGGTTATCTTAGGTTTATTTACCCAACAGTTTCGGTTGGTGGACCGACCTCGAAAAAGGCCGGTCGAAACGTGGACGCACTCAGTACTCCATATTAAGTCCACCGGTGGGCTATCGTTGACGCGAGAGCTCATGCGAGTAAGCAACCAAATGGACTCACTGGTCTTTCCGGCGGGCACCTGTCCGCATATCTTGTGGCCGGCCAGCTCCAGGTAGTCGTGGTGGCAGCCGGCGCTGTACTCCAGGTCGAAGGCGTCGAATGTGACTAGCAGCGCGCACACGGCGTCGCTGTGTCGCCGGATGAAGTACCGGCAGTCGAGTCCCGGCCGGTAAGGGCCCGGGTAGCCGGGGCTCTCCAGCTCGAACTCCTCGAGCGCGTACAGCCGGTTGCAGCTGGGCTGCGGGTGATCATGCTGCTGTCGTTTGGTGGCGACGCCCAAAGAATCCGACGGATGCGGATACGGTTTCGGATGGTACAACTCGGGTGGTCCTCCTCCCAGGGACGTCGGGGGTCGGCCTGCGGAAGTATGCTGGGCTGCCATCGCGTTGCTATGGCATGCACCGCTTGTCTGGCTTTCGGTAGCCATGTAATCGAGTCAGGGTGCATAACTGATTTGGCAAGGGTGAACCAAACTGTTGTGAGCCCCACTTTCATTCCCTGCCCATGTAATTGGTTGGTCCTGTACATCATCACAACATCGGGTGATAACATGTCATCAGCCCCGTGTCTCGGGAAGCGGAAACATGCCATCACCCTCTTAAACAAATATGGAATCGGTGAGCATGGACCTTGAATGAGCTGGCACGCATGTTTTGAAAGGGGTGTGATAACATGTCATCAGCCCCGTGTCCCGGGAAGCGCAACTTGCCATCACCCTCTTAAATTAAACAAACATGGAATTGGTGAGCATGGACCCTGAATGAGCTGGCAAGCATGTTTGGCAAGGGGGTAAAGGCAGGTGGGACGTCGCCACTTTTCCCAATTTCATTTTCATGCCATTTTTAGAGTGATACTGACGACGACTTTAAAAATACCTCGTTTATTTGCTTCCGAAAACTTGAATTCACATTCCTTACACCACGTCTCACTGATTCTCCGATTGGTTAACTTTTTTCTCGAAAAACGCGGCTTGAAAAAAAAAAGCCCGTTTGTACTTTCCGCGCTTCCCATGACGTATAAGGATACCATCCAGTCGCAAGCGAGGCCGGTGTTGGGGGTTACACAGTAAGTGCTACCAGATACGCGAGGGTGCATTTTGTTTGGCTTGGCTGTATTGCACCGGCAAACTGACAGTGTCGCTGGAAATGGATGTGGATGAGGTGGCGCCTGCGCGCTAAGTTCACAATGCATGGCTCTTTCCTTGAGTGAACTATCTCCTGAGTGCAAACGGCAGGCCCGTGTCACAGACAGAATGTTGTTTTTGAGTGGCAGGAAAAGCGTCTGCCCACAAACTTACAGCGAAGCTGTCTCTGGCTATGGTTCTACGGATTTTTCGTGTCGTCCAACACATCTGCATGCGCAAAAACTCAGCACCAGAATTTCATACGAAATCGCTTCATTCTATGCAAAACCTTATAACGTCTCATCATTTGGATATGTATTTTCAGTAGATTATAGTTATTAATAGGCACCATTTTCACTGTTGACTCTCAGATAGTAAGGGTTTCTCAAAGATTTGCTGCTGTGCGACCCACGTAGGCTATGTACGTTCGCACGCACCACTCTTTCTTTGTCGTCGTTCAAAGCGCTTGCGTTTGCGCCTGTCTAGTTTCCTCCGGCTCCTCGAGCTGGTGGTAGTCTTCCACGCGAATGTATGCCGCCGATGAAGACCGCCGATCAAAATAAAGTAGACTGTTTTAGTTCCGCGTCCGCAACAGCTCTGCGTATGCAGGAAACCCGCAGAGGTGACAGTGCGCTGCGTAGTACGCAGGAGCACGCTCTTGCGTGCGCCCGCAGCTTTTCAAAAGGTGCGTAGCGTCCGCTGCGGGCTTTTCGGGATGCTCTCACCTGTTCTTGCGTGCCCACGAGAGCGCGGTTTTCGACATGGCTCCACCCTTGATTACATTGCTATTATCAAAACGCGTGACACTCTGCGACATTTTCGTGGCAGATTGGGAACTGTGGTTTGACTTGCTTGTGGTTTGACTTCTTGGTGGCTGATATTGGCTACACAGATTCTGAAGCTGGCGTATGGCGGATCTTAGTAGCACACTACAGTGCAAGTGAGCAATCCACTTCTTAATTGTTGCGTCCTGCCAATTAACGCCTGCCGGAGTGCGCTCGCTGCGTACGTGGGTGGTTGTGGACGCCCAACTAAAACTGTCTAGTGTGTCCTTCTTAGCTATGATCACCGTCGCCGCTAAAGAAAAATAAAATTTGCTCATATATTTGATCTAAACTCCGTGTCACCTCTATGTCGTGGGCTAAACTGCTTCGCTAGTAATCCACCTTCGCAGCAGAGGAATGGCGCGTAATTTTTTTATTCAACTGAAACAGTTTGTACGAATAGTTGGCAGGCGTACGAATGCAGGCTGCCATGCGCGTCCATCCATTTCTGGTCTGTCTTTTACCCCTGTCTTGTCTAACGTCACTGAAATCTGCTATGGTATGTCATGTTCCGTCAATACCTTCCAGCCCAATTTCCTCTTCTGCTAAGCATCCATGCCCACTGTTGCACGTTGAATGATGCCGAATATCAGCGTGCTCGTGCCACGATTTCTAAACTTCATTCTCTTGATGAAAAATACCCAGATGCAAATATGGCTTAAAAGCACTTTCTATAAATATAGCATGGCATAATTTTTTTCAATAAATTCCTGCGCATTTAACAAAATATCGCGGTACCAATTGCGTGCTTTTTGCGCTGTGTTTCGCCAGCGCCGATGGGCTCACCAGCCGTGTCCTCGCTTTTTGCATTTTATGAATAAATTGCAGTTATGGACACCGACATAACAGTGCATAAGTGATCTACGCTACGGAGTCTACGTACTTGACATGTAAAATCAAATTCTCTTTAGTGTTCCTTTAAAGGGGTACCGACGGAAGAAAGTTTAAGTTTCGCTTGTTCGTGTAAAACAAAGGAGCGTCGTGTAAAATTGTTGGTTTTGAACTTCTTGACGAGGATATGAAATCTTACAAGCAAAGTCCTCACCGCAACGTGATCGCGTGTAGCGTGCACGACTTACCGTCGCCTCCTTCTCCCGTGGGGCAGCCGAGTTGCTTGTAGAAGCCGAGGAATCCTTTCCCGGCATCGTGGTCATTGGATATGAAATGCATTGTCACGCTACGGCGGGGACCCTTGAAGTCCAAGATGCCTGGATTTTACAAACGAAACAGGTCATTAACGCGAAGCCATGAACTAGTTTAGACGCTTAAGACACCGCAAACACGCTTTCTTATACATCCATGGTTCGCTAAGGCATATTCATTGAGCGCAGCCATATCGAAGTGCAAGGTGCAGGCGGAGGAGTTGTGCATCTATACCTGCTTCACCTACGTCGCATTGAGCTTTAGCCTAACGTATTTTTCTCCTGTCACGACATGCTGCATGCGTGTGTATAGAATTCTGTCATATACTCACAGTTTTCGGAACCCTCTCTACTAAACTCCTCTAATGCGTCCGCTCTTTACAGCTCTCACCCAGACGGTCTCACTTTATTTGTTTCGCTTCTGCTTCCTGGTTGTTATATAATGAACCAGCCTTGGCAGAAAATGCTATCGTTTCTGAAGCAGTGACACAATGTACGGTTTGTGTGTTTTGGCAGCCGCAGATCGGTTGATCGTAGACAATGGCTTGCATTATCCTGTGGTGCTCTGAAACGGTGAGTTGTCATCGATGGGCGCATTGTAGGGGTCAAAAAGCGGGCAACTCGGCTGCTCACGTTAGTCATATGCTTTTTCTATGCCTCCTGGGTCTCGTCTCACTGTACAAACAAGGCACTCGGCCACCGCCATGCCACAGGGCGATGTGGCCAAGCCCGACGCACGTTTTCGCCGGTCTTCCTCACTTTTCAAAAAGATTTAAGGGACTATAAAAATATTAACCCAAATTATGTCGATAGAATATTCGTCCAGTCCCCTATCATTGTTTTCTGCTTGCCAGTATTTGTTGCGCAAAAAAAAAATCGGGGTAGCTTGCACTAGTGTCGCAAGGCTAAAGACACAGCGGAGCTGATCGGTTCCTCGCTGGTCCTGGCTATGCGAAGTGATGCTAAGTTATACGAAGTGTGTAAGCATTTCCTCGAGGTCCATGGCATCGGGGAACGCCTCGCGAAGCACTTACAGCCCGAGCACACGTAGGGGAAGTGGGGCGAAAGCAATGGACAATGTACATGCGGCGCGCAGCAGACGACACGCAGGGATGACGTCACGGCGCATGTGCAGTAGCGCGCAGCTGGTGGGTGCTCGGCCGAGCCGCCACTAGAGGCGCCTGCTGCAGTCAGGGACACCGCGAGCGTTCGGCGCTAATGCCCGGAAACGGAGAAGCGCGGATGGCGTCGGCAGCACCTCTGCCTCAAAGGTGCTGCTACAATTTGTTTCTCTCTGTCTCTCTCTCGCTCTCATTTTCTCTTCCTCTCTTCCGAGCATAGCGCGCGACGCGCGCACTCTGTCTTGCTCTCATTTTCTTTTTCTCTCTCCCGACCATAGCTCGTGACGCTCCGCGAGGTGGTTGCTAGGCAACGCAGTGGTAGGCGGCAGACATTACGGCTGGCTTAAACAGCTCCGCTGTTAAAAATTGTCTCTGAAGGTCCCACAGCTGCTTCTCCATTTGAATCGCCCACGCCGAAGCGGGCGACTTGGGGTAATCATTACGTGACCTCCCCCTCTGCTGTTCTCAGTGAATCATCCAGTGCTGACGTCACACGACAGGTACCACAGTTCATTATATAGGCGGCACCACTCCGAATATTAATTTCCATCATTTCTTCGCTTACAAAAGCTCTGTGCGCGCTATGAATGGCGAATTCGTTATTACAAAGGCGTAATAACTGAATCTAGCTCGACCTAATATTTCCCTTTAGTGTCCCTTTAAGACAGAGCTTCCGAGAAGAAGCTGCTATTAAAACGCTGCTGCTACCACGTAACGTACTCACAATGCGCAGTCTACTTGCCTACTTAGCCGCGACAATGTCGAAGATTGGAATATTATACGTCTTCCATGAGTGCCTCACACCGGAGACACTGTGTATGACACCCCGGCCAATGGCGCCGAGTCGTTGCGAGTGCCGGGCGCGGTTGTTCCAAAGTGGTCCGCGCGTGAACGTACTGGGGCCGAGCTCTTACGTGGTTCCACACAAGGATCAGATAACGTGTTTTTTTTTCTCTTTTTAATCTATACATTAAAACTAGATCTCAGTTTGTCAACGCAGATAGCGTGACGCAGTTTTCCTTGAGCCCTCAACCCCGAGGTCCTTGACGTATATCACGTCACACGTGCAAATGCTGCCTATCTCAGACGTGCAAATGCTGCCGATATTGACAGCGCCTTCGCAAAAATGGTACGATGTGCGCAAATCTATATGACGAGCCCGAGGAATCTGACAAGGCGCCATTCGCCGAGTAACATGACCACTCACGTATCTGTCCCTCCAGCTGACGGTTGCAGTAGCGGACGCCGTTGATCTCCATGAAGTCGGCGCCACACTGGCCGTCTGGGCTGTTGTTCGAGTGCAAGTTGAACTGGATGAACGACAGCTCCACCCTGCGTACACAACAGCGGAGAGCGCAACAGCAAGACGTGTACTGAATTTTTAATTTTATCATTCTTCTTTGCTCTCATTTTCGTACTTGCCTACCCGAGAACATTTAAAATTCGTAAAGCTACAGTGGACATAACAGGGGGAGGAGGAGGGGTGACCGCATACATTTTATTGAAGTTTGCGCTGAACACACATTTTATCAGATACATGCGCACTGTATTAACGATGATTGGTAAAAAAATAGGAACAACAGTAGAAACGCAAAATCAAACTACTGTTTTTAGATTACAGTTACTTTTCCAGCGACGTTGCAGTTGCCCATTTCGCTTGCTTTAGGTGCGAAGCATCTTATGCGCTCGGGCTGTCGGCGTCTGCTGTCGTCGTCGTCACGGTATAAGCAAGCGGCTCGTGCTCGCGCTCGGCACCACTGCTCCCGCGTTCGTCGTCGTCGTCGTGGTCTTCCACAGCTGGCTGCGTTGCCGCTCATCATTCCAGCGTAGAATTTCACTTGTCTTCTGTCGTCGTAACGGGGATGCCGCGTTTACGGGGTTATCAGCCATTGCTTAAGGCAGTATGAGCCCATTAGCGGTGCATCACTGCATGCTTCGCACCTCCCCAGGTTTCACGTTAGTGGAGCTGCATTTCGCCCAATGGGTCATTTGACACTTACGCATAAAATTTAATTCACCTCGTGGTAACTGTAATAACTAATAAAAACTAAAACAGTAAGAAAGGCCTCCATAATTTTATTTCTGGGGTTTTACGTGCCGAAACCACAATATGATTATGAGGCACGCCGTAGTGGGGGAACTCCGCATTACTTTTGATCACCTTGGGGTTCTTTAAGGTGCACCCAATGCACGGTACACAGATGCTTTTTGCATTTCGCCCCCATCGAAATGCGATCGCCGTGGCCGAGATTTGAACCCGCACCCTGGGGCTTAGTAGCGCAACGCCAAAGCCACTACGTCACCACGGCGGGTATTTCGCCTGCTTCAGGACCTTCCCTGAATACTCTTGCCCTTAGCAAACACCCCCCTAATATATGGTGGTTTGTGCTGCCATAAAAAGACGGCGCAGGTGCAAAGGTACCAGCAAGTCTTCGTTATTCTATATCCACTACTGCATGATTCCTACTCCAATCGAATTCACATATATACAGATGGCTCTTCGATTCTAACCAGCTCTACTGGTGCGCTAGTTATCCCGTCGACATCGCTTTGCAAGAAGTTCAAGATCAGCCACATCACAATATCGACAGGGTCTGAACTTGCCGCCCTCCGTAGCGCAGTGCTGATCAGGTATGCCTTTCGTGCTAATCTAAGAAATTTATTTAATTCAATCAGGATGTCAAAATCCTTATTCCAGCTTTCAGTGCACCGAGTTCACGATTTATTTGCGCAAGCGCAGCCATCTGCTAGCCTCCCAGCTTCCTATACAGCAGACCAGAAACGAGGCCTTCCGGCTGACCGCTTCGTTCTCTTTACCATTAACGTATTTCACGCCTTCGTACAATGACTGCTCCGGTGAGGAGGTGATTGACTGTTCATATTTCCAAACAATACGTGTTTTTACCGTCGAGGAAACGGCGCATCTCCTGCCCAGGTCACCGTAGAATGACAGCAATCAGCAGTCGGTTATCGCTGGCTCATTTCCTCAAATGTCATAAAGCTGTTTAGCTGCTCCGGTCTGACGATAATCTGTGTATTTCGTAGGACATGGTCAACAGCCACGATTAGAACATCACGGAGAGTTTGTTTCATAAGTCCAAATTCATTTCATTGCATATCTATGAGCTCTCTTTGTGGTAACAAGCTGCAGTGACATCTGTGGCAACTTCTTTTTTCGTGAATCTACTTCCATCTCCCGGATTTCTTCAGAACTTAGGTTGAGTACTGGGCTAATGGATTACACTGGCTTTCCGCAATGCTTAACAGTCACTTTCATTCTCTAACATAGGTTCAGGGCAGTGTTTACGCTCCATTTTCCTTAAGACAGGAAATTGTTCACGGACAACCGACCGTTGAAACTTCGAAGACATCGCATCAATGTGTGCCGATTCTTCAGTCAATGTAGACAACCAAACACTTTGATGACACTTGTCGGAGAATATGGGCTTACGTGCATCTGTCGGGAGCCACGGCAATGACGCGATAAGTGCAGGACATCTAGTTGGGGTAAGGACCCGGAAATCCCTGGCTGAAGAATACGCCACTCTGGTCACAGAACGCGTACATGCACGGCACTCCCAGGGCCGGAGCTTTCTCTGCACCGATATAATGGCAATTTCAAATGGACGGAGGGTTACTTCGAGGGTTCGACGGAATACGGTCTGGTCAGGTAAAATAATTGTGTGAAGTTCTGTTGCGTGTTAAATTAAAACGTTATCATCGCTCCCAAAGGAAAGTGACTGTATAAGTCCGTCTTTCTCGCGCATAGTTCATTTCGCCTGGGTACCACCGCCTGACTGATGACATTTATATTTTTAAATCCGCCCCGATGACGTAAGTTATGTCGCGGAACAAAAATAAATACCGTTTCTAAAGCATGAAGTATCACATCCTCACGACAAAGCCCGCTACGTTGGCGCGAGCCGTGATCTATCATAATAAGAGTGGCAGCCCGTAATTCAAAAAATGACTTGTCATTCCCCGTTATTTTTTTTTTCGCAAGGACACGACCAACCCGTAGACGGGTTTTTAAACGGGACACGTGGATGACGTCAGTTTGTAGCTGGGATGAGGACGGGGTGTCTTCAACAGGGGTGACTTCGTAATTAAAGTGACTCAATCGTCGTAAAATAAATTAAAATTAAATTAAGGTGTTTTCCGTGCCAAAACCACGATATGATCTGAGGCACGCCGTAGTGGAGGACTCCAGAAATTTGGACCACCCGGGGTTCTTTAATGTGCACCTAAATCTAAGTACACGGGTGTTTTCGCATTTCGCCCCCATCGAAATGCGGTCGCCGTGGCCAGGATTCGATCCCGCGCCCTCGTGCTCAGCAGCCCAACCAGCCCAACACCATAGCCACTGAGCAACCACGGCTGGTCTTAATCGTCGCCCTTCCCTGTAGGGCCCGGTATAGCGCTACAGCAGTCTTTCGGAAAGGCCGACGTGGTGACTTGGAGTCCCCAGAAGAACGACATGTTTGGGAGAGAATGTAATGTTCTGGTGACGACTATCGTAGCGAGCTTTTTGTGACGCCTCAGCCAGTTGTAAGTCGATCATAGGCAATCTGACGAGACATACGAGCCCGACCAACGGCGTCGTGGGCGTGCATGCGTATAAACCCGTCGATGCACGAGTCGGATAAGATCAAGCAAATCTTCAAAGAAATAGCCGATGACGCATTTGAAATGTTATTGGCCAAAGACCCACCAACCGTCGCAGATGTTGTCAGCTTGTGTCAGTGTTTCGACAAATTGCGCAAGCAACGCGCCAAACTCAACAGTCTCTCGAACAGAACGACTCGATCGCGGCATTGACTCAGAGCGTCCAGAATGCAATGTTGACTCAGATCGAGCAGTTGGTGCGCGCAGAGTTCGCCGGAAAGCTCTCCATTTTATCGACCACACCCGAGCCAACACAGGCACAACAGCTGGCCCTAGTCATACGACATGTTATTCAGAAAGTGGTCATTGACGCTTTGTCTTTCACTCGTCCGCCAATTCCGGAGTCTGCGCCCTTTGCATACGCGCAAGTCGTCGCTGCGGGTTTGCCTGGTCCCCCGACCTATTCTTCCGCATCGGCACCCGTTCGGCCAGCACCAGTTCAGCTACGCCGACCAGTCCCCACGTTTTCGAATCCATGGCGCACTGCGGAAAATCACCCTATATGTTATTTTTGCGGTTATGCAGGACATGTGGCACTCTTCTGTCGCCGTCGCCCTCTTGTTCAAATAGACGCCATACGACCGTCTGCGTACGATCATAGACGCTGTGATGGCAAAGCGTGGCTAACACAATCCGCTTCGCCCGAGCACCTGCACTCAGCTACCCACCGATCTCCATCCCCCCCCCCCCCCCCCCGACGTCGCTCTCTGTCGCCTATGCGCCGTCGACCCTGCCCTTCTGACGCGGAAAACTAGGGCGCGATCTTGTACGCGTTCCAAAATGGTACGGAGGTGGTCCGTTCCATCGAGCCGCACACGATTGGTCAATTTGAACCATGAGCCGCACACGATTGGCCAATTTGAACCGGGACGATCAAATTGACCAATCAAGTGGGGCTCGATGGAACGGACCGCCTCCGTTCCATTTTGGAACGCGTACAAGATCGCACCCTAGATACCGCTGTTCCAGAGGCACGAACTGCGTCGTCGTCGAAAAATTCAAATCCTCGAATTTCTTCAGCAAACCTCATCGATGTTTTCGTGGATGACTTTTGTACTATTGCGCTTGTGGACACTGGTACGCTGGTACACTAATCTGTTTCGCTGTCACATCACCATGGCAAGGCCAGTCCCAGAAAATTCATCCCCAACATGAGTTCCTTGCAGCACTTTTGGAGGATAACGGATGCGGCAACAAAGCTCGAATCACCAATGTGAAGCTGGCGGTACATTTACCCGTTCGCGTGATTAGCTGACCCCGGCACTTCTGATGTGTGGCCTTGCCCATGGTTTTTTCACCTGTTTATTTAAGGCGGTCAACCAGGTCTTGCCTCACTCGAGAAATCGGCAGCGGTGTACGCAAGGGCTGTCACGGGATGTCCATCAATAAAAAGGTTTAGGTCGGCGCGAACACAGTCGTCGGCATTACTCGTCGTCGTCATATCGTCTTTTTGCGGTGGTTGGGTTTTTTTTTCGGCATATCGACAGTTGGCAACCTTACCCCGGAGGTCGCTGCCGTTAGTTTCCCCGGAGAAGACTGGGGGAACGACCCCTGACGACGTCAACGAAATTTGGGCGGCTTGGGGGCAAGAGTGACATAGAGGTGACGGAGACTGCCAGCAAGACGCAAGGGAGCCGTGAGGCTGGTATCGTCGAAGACATAGAGAGAATGTCGATCAGCGAGGCTATCCAGTTATTCTTGCGCCGCTCTGAAGGCATGTCAGTAATAATGATGTTAGCGAAGGACGTCGCGGAAAGGGAAACAGGCGTAACGTCAGAAGGCATGGGCGAGCGGGAAAGTGCGTCGGTGTCGACGTGTTGCCGATTAAAATAGGGTCACCATCTTGGCCACCGTTGGCCTACGTGTAAATGTAAATAGCCCTGTGCACCAGCTACACTAATATTAATGGTGGAGGTGACCAAACAAGAGGTAGAAAGGCGAGAAACTGGTGGTATCATGACATGACGAATAGTACGCAAATGTCACGTAGGGCAAAGTGCTGTCCCAATCGCGATGGTCTGCTGAAATGTAAATAGATAACATCCGTATAAGTGTGTGATTTAGTCATTCAGTCAGTATGTTCGTTTGTGGGTGATATGCGGTTGCGAGCTTGTGTTCGGTGGAGCATGAACGAAGGATGTCTTCAACAACTTGGGATAGTAAGTACCGGCCACGATCTGTCAGCAGCTGCATTGGCACCTCATGGTGAATAATCACGTCCTGAAGTAAAAAGTCTGCTACATTTGTTGCACCTGTTGAACGGCTGGTGGGAGGACACGTGTATAGCACAGCGCGTCGCATAGTCTGTTGCAACGGCTATCCATTTGTTCCCTTTTATGGATGTGGGGAAGGGTCCAAGAAAGTTCAAGTCAGCACGGAAGAAAGGCTCCGTGGCAATATCGATTGGACGAAGGTGACCAGCACGTTGGGCAAATGGCATCTTTTGCTGCTGGCAGTGGTCAAAGCTGGCAGAGGTCACCAGCTGCAACGTAACATCGCACAGAGCGGTACAGGCCTGGCCAGAAGAATCGATGTCGCACTCTGTCGTAAGTGCAGGAAGTGCCAAGGTGTCCGGCACTGGGTACGTTGTGGATCTCAGCAAGAACAGTAGAGCGGAGGTGACAAAGGACAACTAGCAATAAATCTGGTCCATCAGAGTTGATGTTGCGTCGATGGAGCACAAACATTACGATTGAGCGATCTGATTGGCCAGACGTCATGCGCTTGATGATCGACCATAGAGAGTCATCCTCTCGCTGCTGAGTAACGCTGTCGTGAAAGTGAGAAATGGCCAGAAGGAAGTGTCAGCATCATGTTCGTCGTTGTCAGGAGGATCGATGGGTTGACGAGACAAGCAGTGGGCGTCCAGATGTAAGCGGCTGGACGTATACTTCGCGACGAAAGAATACTCCTGGAGTCTGAGTGCCCAGCGACCTAGGTGGCCAGTCGAGTCTTGCAGTGACGATAGCCAGCACAAGGCATGATGGTCCGTGATGACACAAAATGGGCGGCCAACAAGTAAGGGCGAAATTTATCCACTGTCCATACCAGAGCGAGGCACTCACTCTCGGTGATAGAAAAATTTAGCTGGCGTAGGCAGCAACGCGCTCGTCTTCACTTTGTTCTTGGGCGAGGATAGCACCTGTGCCATGGCCACTGGCGTCTGTGTGAAATTGACTTGGTGCAGATGGATCAAAGTGGCCTAATATCGGAGGCGTTGTCAACAAGCGGATGAGGGTGTAGAAGGCGTGGGCTTGTTCGCGGCGCCAAAAGAACGCAGGGTCCTTCTTGAGAAGGTCGGCAGCGGCCGGGCGTTATCCGCAAAATTTTTACCCAATCGACGAAAATAGGAGCATAAGCCAACGAAGCTGGGCACATCTTTTGCTAAGCACAGTACAGGCAAGTTCTTGACAGCGTGAATCTTATCAGGGTCAGGATGTACACCGGTAACACTGACAAGGTGGCCAAGAAGACTTCGCGGTGTCCGAAATGGCACTTAGAAGAGTTAAGTTGAAGGCAAGCCTCACTAAAGACTTCAAGAATAGCGGCCAAGCGACTGAGGTGGCTGTCAAACGTATAGGAAAATAGGATGACATCGTCTAGAGAACATAGACCGGAGGACCACTTATACCCCCGATGGAGAGAGTTCCTCAACCGAAATCTACAAATAACCGGATCGGAGGTCGATTAAAAATAAGTATTTGTATCCGGGAAGGTAGTCGAGAGCGTCATCAATGCACGGTAGAGGGTACATATCTTTTTTTTTGTTATCTTGTTCAGTTGACAGTAGTTGACACAAAATCGCCCGTGACATTCTTCGTTTTGACCAAGACAACTAGCGATGCACAAAGACTCGAAGAGGGCTTAATGACACTTTTGGTTAGCATCTTGTCTACTTCAGCATGGATAACGTGGTGTTCGTCTGAGACACACAATTAGGACGTTGGCAAATACGGCTAGCATCAGCGGTGTGAATCCTATGAGGTCACAACGGAAATCTGTCCCAGCGGGCCATCCTCAAACTCAAACATGTCGCAATAAGACACCAGAACGCGGCAGAGGTCCACAGCCTGGTCGGCAAGTAGGTCATGATCATCCACCTTTGAAAATATGGCAAGATCGGACGTTACGGAACTGATCGGACAGCAGGTGGCTGCAGATGAGGACGGCATATCCAATACCTAGATGGTGGGATCGTCCATCGGAGAAGCGTTGCCGAGCAACATGCCTTTCGGAATAACTTGCGTACATAAACAAAAATTAAAAATTAAAGAAATACGCGGTTGTCGGCGATAGTCACAATGGTATGAGGAACGGCAACTATGTGTAGCAGGAGAACATTCACATAAGGAGCCAACACATAGTCACCGTCAGGAACAGATGGGAAGCACGTCAAATGTATATCATGGCAGCTTGAGGCGGCAACCTTAGGAAGTCTACAGAACATAAATGAGGCTCCGCTAATTTTGGAGGAAAGCAGTGATTAGGTCACTCGAGTTGGAGGACGCCAGCAGCGCAGTCAATCAGCGCTGAATGGTCCGATAAAAAGTCAAGGCAGAAGATCAATTCATGGGGAAACTGTTCTTCAAGAACAGCAAATAAAACGGGAATGTTGAAACCAGCAACAGTTATTTGGGCAGTGTATATATACATGCTAAGGATAATGGGAATTGCTCCATGGGCGACCCAGATAACACGAGATTCGGCAGGTGTAAGGACTTTCGGCAACGAAGATTGTTGCTCATTACCGCGATATGGGCTCCAGTATCAACAAGCCCTGAAACATAGACGTCAGCTTCTACATCTACTATATTGCATCTGGTCGGCAGGATGAGAGGCTTTGGCTGAGACATCGACAATGCAGCGTCACCTCCGGGAGCTACCTCTTTTAGTTTTCCGGGGGTTCGCGCCAAGGTCGGAAAAGGGGGGACAGGCGACGGGACTGGGGTGATCTGAACGACTGGCGACGACTTTGTGGCGAACGGGACTGGTGACTGCTCGCTGACAGGAAACGACGGCGCCAAGTGGTCGTACCGTCGGTGGCGTGCAGCTTCGGCTCGGCTTCCGGCTGGAAATGTCAAAAACTGCCGTCAAGACGAGGGCTGTTCGCGAACGGCCTCGAGGACCAGCGGTTGCGACATTATCGGGCAGCGTTACCAACGCGGTGACAATAAAGCCCCTCTACCTTCGGAAAAGTACCACCATCCCCTTTCTCCTCCGCCGTCTCCTCTCCTAAACCGCTTTTTGTTTTTACTTTTTGCTTGCGAAAGCAAGTCGACGGTGGCGCCCCCTCGAAAGTTCATGTTGAAGCTTTCAGGCCGGGCCATGGCCGGGCTCGACTGGAGCACGCGACCGCCGCCGCCGGCGACGGCGGCTGTGCAGAGGGACTTGCAACATGGCGCTGAAGGAGAAAAAATATATATAAAGAAGTGAAAGCGCACGCTGTCACTTGACAGCAATCGTCCAATCGGAGATACAGGAGAGAGAGAGAGAAGTGGCGTTGTTAAAAGGATGGCGGTACTTTTCAAAGGTAGAGGGGCTTTAGCTACAGAGAAAGAAATTCAACAAAAGGGGACACTCAGCGAAAACTAGCAACAGAAAATGCGTCACGCTAGTATTAATGCCGTCCGTTAGCTGCCGTGAGCATAGAAAAATAAAGAATGTCAAATTAAGTTAACAGACATTGTTTTTATTGCGATAGCAATTATATGGACACTCCAAGCAGATTTATGCCGTCGGCGTCGTCGTCTCCATTGCCGTATGATTCTGTATAAAGTCCAACGGCGATGAAATTGTCGCCGTATGCTGTATGTGCGAGTGAAAGCACGCGAGGGACGCGCGCTTCACGGGGAGCGAACGCACGGCGGAAAGCAAACGCGACTTCTCCCGTGGCGCAACAGGCCGTGGAGGGACGGGAGGGAGGGAGGGAGGGAGGGAGGGAGGGAGGCGAGGCGACGTTTAGGTGCGGCACAGAATGCGTATTTATATAAAAAACGTTCCGAGGCGAGAAGGTGGTAAAGACTTCCGACGCTGCTCGACGAGTGTCCCGTTCTGATCCCGTCGAAAACCTCCGAGCCGCCGCCAGAGGCACCGGCAACAGTCACCAACGCCACGCGCGTTCGGTGCGAACGCGGGAAAAACGCCAACGGCGTCGACAACAGTTATGCGCGTTGCTGGTGCTGCTCCATGTCCAAGTTTATACAGCTGATAAAACTACTATCCTTACTCCGTACAACTCTCTATACTAATTTGCTATCGCAAATGCTGCTTCGCCTTTCGAGTGAAACTGCGACAAGATGCGAAGCAGCTTATGGCGGCGGCTTTGTCCGTCCTTCCTTCCGTTTCATTTTATTTTAGGCGCTGGCTGTACATTAAAATGAGGCGGGAGTTTCGTGACCAGAATGGTGGTAGCTAGGAATGCCACCTGCGTTTTTTTTTTTCTACTTGCGTGCAAGACAACGCTTTGTGTTAGTCTACGACGCCCATCACTCAAGAGGTGTCGGTGAGAAAACGAGCTCGTCCAGACGAAAGCCCACTTCAAAGATGGTCCGCGCTGCGCTTTTAGATTTGCACTCCCGCTCGTGGCGGTGGGCCTACAGATGTGTCTGATTAAAGAATATGAGCTAAGCTCTAAATTATTACCAAATATCTCAGCACGAATAAGTTTTTCCGTATTATTTGTTAGATATGCAGACAATACTTAAAAACTACGTAGCGTAAGAACGGTGGCTTTAAATGTAGCTTAGCGTAAAAGGTTGGCTTCTGAATTGACTCCATATGCGGTGGGACGGTTACGTCAACACGACGAAAGTAATTGTGTGCCAGCCGATTGGGCTGCTTGGTTAGACATAAAATTGCCGATGATTACAAGTTTACAACGAAGAAATATAATGGCCTTTCAATGCGTAAGCATTCTACGGCTACTTCCCTTGGAAATATCGTGCGAATGGCTCTAACGCCTGACACGATACGCACCATAACTATACATAGGGTACTATGAGAGTATATATGAGATTCCTTACTACATAGATTTATGACTATTTATTCTAGTAAGGAAAAGTATTACGAGAGGTTACTAATAATAAGATTCATTGCGATGAAATAAATGAAGCCTAAATTACACTTCTTAAAACTAATGAAGTGTCTTTAGCCTTACAAAAACAAGCGAATAAATTTTATTTGAATCATTATTGAGCAAAACAAAGAATACTTCTGGGTAAATATTAAGCCTAATCAAGGTAAAATAAGAGTACTTACGAATAATTATCATAACGTTCATTCATTAACATTAAATTGATTAAGGCTCATCAGGGTAAATTATGGTAACTAAGATGATTTAAGCCTAAATTTTAATTATTATCTCTAAATTGATTACGGCTAATCAGGATTACCTAAACGTAATTAAGAAGACCTTTTTGTAAATAAAAGTAATTATGATTGCAACACTTAAGCACACTAAAAATTCTAAGGGCAATGCAAATAATAAATATTATATACCTTAATAAGAATTCAGTTATTTTTCTCCAAACAAGAATATTTCAGAACAATTAGGTTCGCCAGTTGGGAAATTGCAACTGGCTGTAACTCGGCCGCTCAATGATTCGTTACGTGACTGCAAGATGAGCGACTGGAAGATTGATTGCGCGGGATCGGACAAGTCCTTTTAGAGAGTTTCTGCACTAATCTTTTTGAACTAGTGATTCGCCGACTGCTTGGTACTTCGTGTATTCAAGTTTCTTGGATTAACCGCTGAAACTATCGGACGTGGCTTACTTGAAGCAGGTGTCTTGTAGCGCCGCTGTCGAAGCGACCAACTACTCCCAACATCGGGACCTTTCAACTTGAAGAATGTTTCGTAGTTTTTCTGGTTAGCGTTCGCTAAACGTGCTCACAGAACCATAGAAAGTGCTTGTTGTCTGAATTGGTTCCGCCGTACTCGCACTCCGCATTTACTTGGTGACCTCCATACCAGCGGTCAAATTGCATTTCTTCGTATGTAGCTTGACTGCGTATAAGGTCGGCTTAGGCTGCTCGGAAAACAGGACGTGGTTCTTTCTCGCAGGCTTTTAGGAAAACTTAGTTCCCGTCTCGTGTGTTTCTTGGTCATGTGTCCTTGGGTCGTAGTGGCTTGGCCAGGATACACGGAAGCACTATTCTTCCTTTTTAGCGTGGATCTATAAAGGTGTTGTGAAACACCCTCTATATTATGGTCCTGTGTGTGACTGCGATATTGTTGCGAATCCGGCGCATTTTATTTTTTGAGAGCTTTTGTGGGTATGGCTGCATCGCTGTTGGCATCGGCTGGAATGCGATATTTTTGCAAAGAACCTGCGATGCAGTTTCACCAACTAAATTGGTGGCGTATTCATTTGCGCAAACAGCGTGTGCAAGCACAGCTTGTGCCTAAATTACGACATAAATAAACTTAGACGTCTCTCTTACGGTGAAGCTGTTTGCAAGAGACACACGTAATGACGCGCAGCAAATACTTTTCCATTTGAACGTTGACCGGTGCCGCCATAAGAGGGGTAAATGTGCAGTACAGTGAAGCGCACTTGCAAATAATTAAATGGGTGTCACTGATGTCTCAGTTAGGTTTTGGTTAGGTTTATATGCAAATTAAAAAACACAATGACGAAAATAAGAAATATGCTTTTACATGCATACTTCAATCAGAGTGGAAATACATCGACAGCCCAGCTAGAGGTACGAACGGATGTATCGCAGTAGCAGTGCTTCGTTTAAGGGCCTAGAGCACATCACACTCCGTCGTTTACTGGGCGAGATGCGTTCACCGCCGAGGCTCTACATACTTATATTTATTATTTATAAGTCCTC